>NC_073357.2:27805000-27810000 GCF_027580225.2 Misgurnus anguillicaudatus | reverse complement strand
CACTTACAAATGAGCGCCCGTGTAAACACATTATGTAAGCGGATCAGCTTTTCCCAGAAAGCATTGTATTGTTTTCTCATAAGTAGATAATTTCATTATAAAAAATAAAACCCATCTATCAATAGTTCATATTTTTAGTTCCTTATTTATGCGTCTCTATAACACGAGTCTATTGAATTATATTTAATAAATACCCATTGCACAGTGGGTAGAGCACTTGCTTATGAGGGATGCAGGTTTAAATTCAGCCATGCCACAATCTCGCTCTCTCTCCCTCTACATTTCTTGTCAGATCTCTAATAAACTACATACATCAGATCTCTGTACCATTTATATTTTTGTCCTATACCATAACACAGAGTTGCACAACACAAAGAAATCCAGTCTCTCTCCAAACGTTTCCCTCTGTGGCTTTGACTCCCGATGGCTGCCAAATGCTTTGTAGATCTCAGACGTCTCTCTGCAAAGCTCCCTCTCTGGTCACTGCTCCAGTCGGACCAGACTGCATGAGACTGGCCAGCCAGTGGTCATCACAAGACAATGTTTAAATAATCAAAACCTTTCTCTCGCACTTTCCCAGCTAAGAATATCCCATTTCCATCCATTCTAAACAGTTTCATAATTCTGACATATTCAAAGTAACGATGTTGTTAAAGATGTCAAATAAATCTTTGGTGTCCCTAGAGCATGTATTTGAAGTTTTAGCTCAAAAATATCATATAGATAATTTATTATAGCATGTTAAAATTGGCACTTTGTAGAATTAGGGTGACCATACGTGCCATTCTTCCCGGAAGCGTCCTGGCCAGGACTTCGGGTGCGTCTTCCAGAAGTCGTATTTGTGGACCGCATACGTCATCAAGGTTCTCACATTTCAGTTAAAAACATAAGACATACAATCGTAGTTTCATTCTTACCTTAAAATGTAATGGTTGCTTTTCTGAAATAGAACCTGAAATAATAAACCTCAATGACGTATGTGGTCGAAGAAGACGCAACCGAAATCCTAGCCAGGATGCGTCCGAGAAGAATGGCACGTATGGTCACCCTATGTGGGTGTGAGCAAAAATGTGACGTTCCTGAGTGTGTCTTTAAAATGCAAATGAGCTGATCCCTGCACTAAACGGCAGTGCACTGCAAAAAAAGATTATGTGTACATTTTTTACACATTGTGTGTGTCATGCCATTTAAGGCGTTATTTCATGTTAAAATAAATGAAAGGGACAACACAAGTTGTGTTATAAACAGTGATGGGAGTAACGCGTTAAATGTGTCATCCCTATAGTAACACACCTTCTGTGTTATTGTTCATTGTGCCGTCCCCCATGGTCCTGCGACGTTAGATCATAAATGTCTTGTCTGCAAGTGTTAATTTATCACAAAATAGAGTAACGTGAGTAACCAACTCATTTAAATTTCACAAATTGTAACTGCGTTACTTGATTTAAAAAAAATACTTCGTTACATGTTTATTACCGCTAAAAGTATTGGAATTACAGTAACAGAATTAATTGTAACGCGTTACCCCCATCACTGTTTTTAACACAACTTGTGTTGTCCCTTTCATTTATTTTAACATGAAATAACGCATTAAATGGCATGACACACACACAATGTGTAAAAAATTAACACATCGTTTTTTGCAGTGTGCTGTGGTTGGATAGTGCAGAATAAAGGGCAGTATTATCCCCTTCTGACATCATCATTCAAAAAATTTCAATGTGCTTTTTTTTCACATGCTTGCAGAGAATGGTTTACCAAAACTAATTTACTGGGTTGTTGTTTTTTCTAGGTTGATAGAAGCACTGGGGACCCAATTATAGCACTTAAACATAGAAAAAATATGATTTTCATGATATTTCCCATTTGAGTTCAACATGCATAAGTCTCTACTGCCACCTAGTGCTTATATGTCACTTGGTAAAGGTTTGCACACTCATACCTTTTGGTTCTCATCTGCTCTTGAAGTTTGTTGTACATCTCCAACACTGGGAAAAAAACGTTTTGAAAAAAGTCAAACACTCTATGTGAGCTTCCATGCCAGTGATCTTTAATCTGATTGTTTAGCTTTTATGCAGTTTTTGAGAGTCAAAATGTTTCTACTCAAAGACTACAATGAGCATGTTAGAGAAAAAAAATAAGTTTAAATATTGTAAATAAATAAAGATTTTAAATAATATTTAATTTATATATATGATAAATATATACAAGATCATAACAGTAAATATTGCTGTGTTTTTAGAGTTAACTAAATTAAACTTTAAAAACAGTAACACAGAAAGTCTGGGGTTTAGCTATGCTTGAAAGTTTTGACCTCAGCACAATATGTAAGTGAAACTGTTATATGGTTGTACCTGGTAAGCAGTGTGTGAGTTTGTCAATGGTGGTGGCAATATTCCTCTGTTGCAAACGGCATTGTCTCAGTTCGTCCATTGTTGTCAGGAGCTACAAAAGAAAAAAACATTGGTTTCAATAACGCTTGTTATGGATGTTGTTTTTTATTTAGTGACTGATATGAGAAAGTAACTACACACCTCTTTGCCATTATTTTGGAGCCTTTGATTGGTGTCAGTAACCTGAACCTGAGAAAAAAAAGACCAAGCAGCAAACTAAAATCAGAAATTCGTATTTCCTTACATCTGAAGTTTTTCAAGGAATGCTTTATATCTTATAGTATATGGAAAACTTACAATTATAGGCAAGCTTTCCTTAAACTCACACTCCCACTGTTCCTCTTTCAGTTCCTTACAAACTCACCTTAAGTTTCTGAGCTTCTCCACGCACTTTAAGCAGTTCAGTGATGGAGTCCACAAAGCCTTGAAAGTGATGATTGCACATCTTCTCAATTTCGCGGTCATGGTTACGAATCCGCCCCTCCAGTTTCTCCATGAAGAGTCCATGTTCCTGCCCATCATATACGGACCTTCCAGGAAAACAGAGAGGACATAAAAGATCAGCATGTAAATAATAAAGAGGATATACTTATATATGCTATACATCCTGGGTTCATTTTTATAAACAGTACTGTGCAAACGTTTTAGGCCACCATGCTACCATTAGATTTGTTGTTTTTGCAATGTATAGTGATCATATATAATTTTTTCTCAGTCTCTTTATTAGAATACAACCAGAAAATACAGGAAATGTGTATGTAGTAACAGTATAAATGTATAAGCTGAAGTGTCAAGTATTTAGGGTAAACTCCACTTCCGCTTGAGCAATAGCAGGCAGCTGAAGGACTCTTAAACCTAAATGAAATTAAATCCTAATTTCTAATTCTAATCGAATGACTTCAAGAGTTTACTCCCTTCAAAAAAGGTCACGATGTGTTTAATTACAAGAGAGGTCACACTAAATACTGACTGATGCCTGAAGAAGACATTTAGTTTTGAAAATTGTTTTGTTTTTAATTTTGTGTACATACTGTATTTTCTGTTTGTATCTTAATAAAAAGAGTGAAAATAAATATGGATGGACATTAAAACTTTGCTAAAACAACAAAGCTGGTGGTGAAGGTGGCCTAAGGCTTTTGCACAGTACTGTACGTACATGAGGATATCATATAATAACTACTGATAATTAATATTGACGAAGGATACCAAAATTGACTGAAAAGATGCCCTTTTGCTCATTAATTGTTTTAGACTGGCCTAACACAGTTATCGAATTTATAACAAAGTTTTTGAAAAAGATGAATTTGCTAAAAAACTGAATTTCTAGAATTTTTTTCTCTACAGCTCAATTTTTAGTGCCACGCATGGACACTTGTCACCCTTTACCACTAGGTGGCAGTAGAAGATGTAAAATAAAACAAAATGTAGTTGGTAGTTTGCATGGCAGAGCTGTTTCAAAAAAGCATCTTTCTGCTTGGAGCCATTTAAAATGACCCGTGTTGTTAGCAACAAATATAATCTCTAATCTTTACACACCTTGGAATTTAACAGCAGGAAATAAACACTCCGTAAGCAGCTGACATGACAGAAGCTCAAACGTTTTTTTTTCTTTTCTGTTAACACTTTGCTAAACAGAACAAATGGCTAACAAAGCAAATGATATGACTACCCTGAGAGTTACTTTAAAGTCAAGGTGACATTTTTCTAATACTCAAAGGAACGGTTTCTCTGACAAATTTTAGATTAATCCAATACTAGGCCTTAGTTATATTAGGTAATATATGTTGTTTTTTACTAAACAAACCACAACGCAGGTGTACATCCTGATACAAAACAATGGGACTGAAATATAAGATATGTCCATACAAAATGTATTAAAATTAAGGCAGCTCAGACATGCATTTTAGCCTTGGACTAGGAGAACCCAGTCAGAGAAACCATCCCTATGAGTTTTGGAAAAATGTTTAAACTGCAGGAGATAAACTAAAACATTTATATTCAATTACTTGTAGTATAATCAGCATTATTCAATAAAGAGTTTACGGTAAGACAAAAAAGTATATCATGACCATCCACAACACTTGTTTGCGTTACTGATATGGATCGTCAACTCCAGGCAGGTATCATACAAAAATTACCAATAATGACACAATCGTTTAATGGCCTGATATGTAGGGAATGTCAAGAAAGCAAGTGGTGTTCACTAAAACAAGCATCAATTCACAACACAAACCCTCCCTCCGGCTCAGGAAATGCCCTTCTTCCATCAGCACAGTCTTGACATCACTTACTCCACAAACACACAGTAAACACTTCAAAATCCAGGGTTCCATTGAAATGAAAAAGGAACTTCCTAACCTGAATTTAGCATTATTATCTGTAATAAGAGGAAGGATCCTGGAAGGAAATGGGAGACCTGCACATCCATAATATGATGGTCCTACGGAAACAAGGTTGACAGGCACTAGATTTCCAGCCATTCATTCATTTTAAGATGAACGTCAGACTACAACATAAAGTGGCATTTTTAAGTAATGCCTATACTGCCATCTACAGCCTCTACAAGTCAGACACCAGTATGTAGGTTATAGAACAAACACTATGTAT
>NC_073357.2:27130000-27135000 GCF_027580225.2 Misgurnus anguillicaudatus | reverse complement strand
ACAAAAATTAGTTGAAACTCCGCGCATACTCGTCACACAAACATAATACACATATCCAAAGAAAGCCTGAAATGTCTACTTTAAAACAAGCTAATTATTATCAAAAACAAATATTTCCTGTTTATATAATCTGCATTGAAGTAAAGAGAGTACCGTTTTTCCTGGCTGAGCTCATTATCTATAATGCGGTCACGCCCACACGCTGTTGACATGGTAATGAAGAGACGAGCTGTTCAAACCAGCAAAGCGTAATGTTTGATAAGATTTAAAGACTTTAGCGCATGTTTGGATTATAAACTTTATACACACACGTGAGGAATATCTTCATTTATGTCTGGACATTGAGGAAGAGAAGCGTTTATCTTTAACGTTACCTAAGAAGAAGAACAATGGAAGGCGCAATGGAGGCGGATATATTCCTGAAGAAACTGTAAGTCATTTGTCTTCATTTATATTTGCTATCATGTAATATGTTATGGCTTGTGTAGTTCAGCCTACATAAGCAACCTTAACAGACTGCACGCTTCGGATTGAAAAACGTTCGCATTGTTTACAAACGAGTAACTTACGCGTGATCACGTAATGGCGGATTTCATTGTTTGCTGTACAGTGTTAGACACAGTTATTCACTTTCGTATCCTTCATGGCAACTTTGAGTAATGCTGCACTGCTGTGTCTTTTAAGTGTGTGCTGTAAGATTCCATGTTTACATGCTTATTTACAAACGAGTACGCGTGATCACGTAATGGCAGATTTCATTGTTACATGCTGTACAGTAGACACTTTCGTATCCTTCATGGCAACTTTGAGTAATGCTGCACTGGGGGGGTCTGCTGTAATATGATATTGTTTACATGCAATGCATTCCATACATTGCGCTTTACACGCGACACCGTTTTATTATGAGCTCCGCGTTGTTTACACGGAGACTCGCCTTTTTTTTAATTATAAATTTACCTTGGCCAGTCTACCTAGGTGTGTGAAAGACATCAATCACGTGACCAAATGGTAGCGCAGTGGTAGTGCGTTAGGCCGCCACGTGGTAGACCCGGGTTCGAAACCCGCCTAGGCCAAGTTTTTTTTATCAAATATATTGAGTATATTGAGTTTAGGCGACCACCGTTACAAGTGCTATCATTTACCCATCAGTTATGTATGTAAGGGTATTTCTGTGGACAATTTATGCTAACAGCTATTCATAACTCTCTTACAGGTCTGCATCCCTCTCATCAGTAAACTATGAAGTGGAAAAAAATATTCAAACTCTTTGGACATAAAGTTGTATTGTAACATGAGCCACATGAAGTTTACTGCTCTGTTGTTTATCAGTTTCTAAAAGTTAAGTTTTTGAATAGGGTCCTACTGACCTTCATTTCTATTTTGATTATATTGTTAACTTCTTAATAAACCTCAAACAAACATGTTCATTTGTCCTCACATTCTTTACTGTAGTTCCCTCCTCCCTCATTATGCAGATCATTATGCAGCTCATTATGCGAGCCTTTGTTTGCTAGCTGTCAATCAATCCTTCTCGCATACGGCCCCTCTAAACAAAAAGTGTCTTACAATTTCTAAATCAATATACTGGTTTATGTGAATGAGTAGGCAGGATGATTTTCACATCATTTTAAAGAAAAAACTCTAGACTACTAGATTCTGTTTAGGAAAGTCTTGTTAAAACATGTTTAGTATGGGTTTTGTGGACTTATATCAGTGACTTAAAATTTTAGCTTTTTTAAAAACCATGCATAAACCTTTTTCTCTCAAAAATACAAACATGTACATACATGTAGCTCATATATTATTTTAGCCCAGTTTGTGCTGAACACAGTGGTATGAGACACTTGCCATTATTATGTTTTAAAGCAACTGAAAAAAGACCAAATGTAAGAGCATGTCAGAACCTCTGACAGTGTCCCAAAATGGTCGGACCCCAGAGGGTTAAGCTCTATTGATATAGTTAAAGGTAGAGCTTTAATGACTAAAGTTAATATAGAGGGTTCCATTTTTTGCTTCATAAATATTTATGCACCTAATGTTGGGGCTGAAAGGATTAATTTTTTTAATGATATTAAAAAATATTTGGAAAAAAATGATTGTGATTATCTTATCTTTGGTGGTGATTATAATTGTACTATTGATTTTAATGTTGATAGGATTAGTGAGGAGCCACATTTACAATCTAGCAAAAACTTAAAAAGTCTAGTACTTCAATTTGATTTAATAGATGCATGGAGAATTAAAAATCCAAATGTGAATCAGTATACATGGGTAAAAATGTTGGATGGCAAAGTGAGTGCAGCTAGGCTGGATAGAATTTACTTGTCACAAGATTTAAGATCAAAACTAATTGACAGTAAAATTATACCGGTTGGCTTTTCAGATCATCATCTTATTGTTGTGAATTTACTTTTAAATCATGAAGCTAATAAGTCTCAATGGCATTTTAACAATAAGTTACTCCAGGATGAGGCTTTTTGTGAGAGCTTTAAGATTTTTTGGGAAAAATGGAAGGAAAGAAAGCATTCTTTTGAGTCACTAACTAGATGGTGGGAAGTTGGCAAGACTCAAATAAGAATTTTTTGTCAGCAATATACTTCTTTTTCTACTGTTATGTTAAAACGGGCCATAAATGACCTTGAAGAGTCTATAAAACAAATTGAAAGTCACATTTTAAATGGTGGAGCTGCTGAAAGTAATAATGATCTACAAAATAAAAGAATGGCTTTGAGCTCTATGTTACAAGAAAGGGTTAAAGGTGCCCTTGTGAGGTCAAGGGTTATTCAATTAAAAGACATGGATGCCTCAAGTACTTTTTTCTTTGATTTGGAGAAGTCCATTGTGAAAGATCAGAGAATGTCATGTCTGAGATGTCCTGATGGGAATATTACAACAGATGGAGCGGAAATGAGGAGATGTGCAAGGGCTTTTTATACAGACTTGTATGGCAAGGAACAATGTGATGAAGGCTGTGTACAGGAGCTGGTGGAGGGTCTTCCCAAGCTCAGTAAAGTTGAGCAAGCTGAGCTGGACAAAGAAATAACTCTGGAAGAACTTACTATAGCCGTCAATCAGATGAATTCAGGGCGTGTTCCTGGAATTGATGGACTGAGTATTGATTTTTATAAGCACTTTTGGGGACTTATTGGACCTAATTTACATGAAGTCCTTGTGAGCTCCTTTAAAGACAACTTACTTCCCACTTCCTGCAGAAGAGCAGTTTTAGCTCTACTTCCTAAAAAAGGAGACTTAACTAACTTAAAGAACTGGAGACCCGTAGCTCTCTTATGTACCGACTACAAAGTTTTGTCTAGAGCTTTGTCCAATAGACTGAAGCCTTATATAGGCTTGCTTGTACACATGGATCAAACCTACTGTATCCCAGATCGAACTATAATGGACAATTTATTTTTAACAAGAGATATTCTGGATGTGTGCAAAGTGTATGATCAAAATGTTGGGATTTTATCCCTTGATCAAGAAAAGGCCTTCGACAGAATTGATCATCATTTTTTGTTCTCTGTTTTAAAAGCCTTTGGGTTTGGGGAGAGTTTTATAGCCTGGGTAAGCCTCCTTTACAATGAAGCTTCATGTATGGTGAAGGTGGGAGGTGGGCTTAGTCGCCCAATAGCAGTTGAAAGGGGAATAAGACAAGGTTGTCCTATTTCTGGGCAACTTTATTCATTAGCTATTGAGCCCCTTTTATGTTTTTTAAGAAATAATTTGACTGGTTTTAATTTGGCTGGCTGTAAGTTTGACTCTCCTCTGGTTGTTTCTGCATATGCTGATGACATTAATGTTTTTATCAAAAATGATGATGATGTACATGAAATTGTAAAGGTTTTAAAAATTTATGAGAACGCTTCTTCATCGAAGGTCAATTGGGATAAAAGTGAGGCTCTGCTAGTTGGTAATTGGGAAAGGGATTTAATACCCTGTCTACCTGGTGGCTTGAAATGGAGAAATGATGGGTTAAAAGTTTTAGGAATTTTCTTTGGCACACAGCAGTATGTAGAAAAGAACTGGGAGGGTTTAATAGAGAAGACCAGTGCAAGAATTGCTAAATGGAAATGGTTATTGCCCCAAATGTCGTATAGAGGACGTGTTTTAGTCCTTAATAATTTAGTTGCTTCCATGTTATGGCATAAATTTACGGTTTTAAATCCACCAAAAGCATTGGTACAAAGTATTCAAAGAAATATGTTGAATTTTTTTTGGTCGGGTTATCATTGGATTAGAGCTGCAGCACTTTATCTCCCCCTATGTGAGGGGGGACAGGGTCTCACTGATTTGTCTTCACGTATAGTGGCTTTTAGATTGAAAGCTGCTCAGAGTTTTTTATATGGAAGTGGTTTAAGATGGCATGAAACTGCCAATTTGCTCTTACGGAAGGTAGGGAGGTTGGGTTATAGTAGGCAACTTTTCTTGCTAAGATCCGAAGAAGTAGATTTTGGTGGGTTAACACCTTTTTATGATTCCGTCTTACAGGCATGGCAAATCCTGAAGGTCTCTAGAGATTTTAATGCACTTCCTGGGATGTGGTTATTTGAGGAACCACTTTTTTATAATGATTTTATTTGTGCAAGATCCCTGAAGTCTGCCAGTATACGCTCAGCATTGAGAGAGGCAGGATGTACAAAACTTGGCCATTTACTTAAAGCTATGCACTCATCTATTGCAGAATTGGGGCAATTGGCTAATATAAGATCTGAAAGATTGATTAAAAAACTTGTTGATGAAGTCTATGAATCACTACCACAAACATTAAAGCATATTGCCAATGACTATGATACACTTTGTCAGTGGGAGGATGGTTGTGATTATATTTTCCCAGTGCTTGATATTTCCTCAACTGTTGAAGAATGCTTTGGTTTAGAAAATAGTTTTCTTTCTTTTTCTAATGTACAGTTGGGTGTTTTTGAAGAGTTGGATAAAAAAGAGACATATATTTTATGTGTTAAGTTACTCCATATGAAACCACTGGAAGAAATGAAATCATC
>NC_073357.2:27100000-27105000 GCF_027580225.2 Misgurnus anguillicaudatus | reverse complement strand
TCTATGTATCTATCTGTCTATCTATCTGTCTATGTATCTATCTGTCTATGTATCTGTCTGTCTGTCTGTCTGTCTGTCTGTCTGTCTGTCTGTCTGTCTTTCTGTCTGTCTGTCTGTCTATGTATCTGTCTATGTATCTATCTGTCTATCTATCTTTCTATCTGTCTATCTATCTGTCTATCTACCTATCTGTCTATCTGTTTATGTATCTATCTGTCTATGTATCTATCTGTCTATCTATCTGTCTATCTGTCTATCTACCTATCTGTCTATCTGTCTATCTGTCTATGTATTTATCTGTCTATCTATCTGTCTATCTGTCTATCTGTCTATCTGTCTATGTATCTATCTGTCTATCTATCTATCTATCTATCTATCTATCTATCTATCTATCTATCTATCTATCTATCTATCTATCTATCTATCTGTCTATCTGTCTATCTGTCTATCTGTCTATCTGTCTATCTACCTATCTGTCTATCTGTCTATGTATCTATCTGTCTATGTATCTATCTGTCTATGTATCTATCTGTCTATGTATCTATCTGTCTATCTATCTGTCTATCTGTCTATCTACCTATCTGTCTATCTGTCTATCTACCTATCTGTCTATCTGTCTATGTATCTATCTGTCTATGTATCTATCTGTCTATCTATCTGTCTATCTGTCTATCTACCTATCTGTCTATCTATCTGTCTATCTGTCTATGTGTCTATCTGTCTATGTATTTATCTGTCTATCTATCTGTCTATCTGTCTATGTATCTATCTGTCTATCTATCTATCTATCTATCTATCTATCTATCTATCTATCTATCTATCTATCTATCTATCTATCTATCTATCTATCTATCTATCTATCTATCTATCTATCTATCTGTCTATCTGTCTATCTGTCTATCTACCTATCTGTCTATCTGTCTATCTACCTATCTGTCTATCTGTCTATGTATCTATCTGTCTATGTATCTATCTGTCTATCTATCTGTCTATCTGTCTATCTACCTATCTGTCTATCTGTCTATAAACCCATGAGTGTTGAGTTATACACAGCTACTGGTAAAGAGTTTTATAAAAAGTGTGTTAAAGTTTTTAACAAAAAGGTTTTAAACAACAGAGTTGACACACCGTGGCGTAGAGTCCTGGGTGTGAATGAAAATGTGGAGCCTGAGTGGGGATCTTTGTATAAGCCACCGTTATCTAAAAGGGCTGGAGACTTGCAGTGGAGATTGCTTCACTGTGCTATTGCAGTCAATGCTTTTATTTCTGTTCTTAACCCGGAAGTTACTGAGAAATGTCCTTTTTGTTCAAAGAGAGAAACTGTATTTCATGCTTTTAGGGATTGTGACAGACTGAAACCTCTTTTCGTAATTCTGGAAGGTGTTTTTTCTTCCTTTAGAGAGGTGTTTTCAATGTAAGTTTTCATTTTTGGTTTTAAGTTTTCACGAAGCAGGAGGTATACTTGTCAGCTTTTAAATTTTGTCATTGGTCAGGCAAAGCTGGCCATTTATATTAGTAGAAAAAACAGAATTGAAAAGTTGGCAAGTGATAATGTGGTGTTAACATTTTTTAATCTAGTAAAGGCAAGAGTTTTAATTGATTTCTGTTATTATAAGTCCACAAAAGATCTTCTAACTTTCGAGTTGATATGGTGTAGTAATGGTGCTTTATGTTCTGTAATCGATGATGAGCTGGTTTTTACAAATGTGATGTAATTTAGTATTTTGGTTTGGTTGTGTTTTTGTTATTTTTCTTTTTGTGATGTGAGATGTAATGTTAACAGTTATGTTTTGAAGTAATGGTTAAATAATATGAGGTCGCAGTAATAAATAGGCCTTTTAAAATTCAAATATCTGTCTTTCTATCTGTCTATCTTTCTATCTGTCTATCTGTCTATGTATCTATCTGTCTATGTATCTATCTGTCTATCTATCTGTCTATCTGTCTATCTACCTATCTGTCTATCTGTCTATCTGTCTATGTGTCTATCTGTCTATGTATTTATCTGTCTATCTATCTGCCCATCTATCCATCTATCTATCTGCCCATCTATCTATCTATCTGCCCATCTATCCATCTATCTGCCCATCTATCCATCTATCTATCTATCTATCTATCTATCTATCTATCTATCTATCTGTCTATCTGTCTATCTGTCTATCTGTCTTTCTATCTGTCTATCTTTCTATCTGTCTATCTGTCTATGTATCTATCTATGTATCTATCTATCTATCTATCTATCTATCTATCTATCTATCTATCTATCTATCTATCTATCTATCTATCTATCTATCTATCTATCTATCTATCTGTCTGTCTGTCTATCTGTCTATGTATCTATCTTTCTATCTGTCTTTCTATCTGTCTATCTTTCTATCTGTCTATCTGTCTATGTATCTATCTGTCTATGTATCTATCTGTCTATCTATCTGTCTATCTGTCTATCTATCTGTCTATGTATGTATCTATATATGTATCTATGTATGTATCTATCTATCTATGTATGTATCTATCTATCTATCTATCTATCTATCTATCTATCTATCTATCTATCTATCTATCTATCTATCTATCTATCTATCTATCTATCTATGTATCTATCTATCTATCTATCTATCTATCTATCTATCTGTCTATCTATCTGTCTATCTGTCTATGTGTCTATGTGTCTATGTGTCTATGTGTCTATGTGTCTATCTGTCTATCTGTCTATCTGTCTATCTATCTATCTATCTATCTATCTATCTATCTATCTCTCTATACTAGCCTATCCATCTGTCTGTCTGTCTGTCTGTCTATCTATCTGTCTATCTGTCTATCTGTCTATCTGTCTATGTGTCTATCTGTCTATGTGTCTATCTGTCTATGTGTCTATCTGTCTATGTGTCTATCTGTCTATCTGTCTATCTGTCTATCTGTCTATCTGTCTATGTATCTATCTATGTGTCTATCTGTCTATGTATCTATCTGTCTATCTGTCTATGTATCTATCTGTCTATCTGTCTATGTATCTATCTGTCTGTCTATCTATCTGTCTGTCTGTCTATCTGTCTATGTATCTATCTTTCTATCTGTCTTTCTATCTGTCTATCTTTCTATCTGTCTATCTGTCTATGTATCTATCTGTCTATGTATCTATCTGTCTATCTATCTGTCTATCTGTCTATCTATCTGTCTATGTATGTATCTATATATGTATCTATGTATGTATCTATCTATCTATGTATGTATCTATCTATCTATCTATCTATCTATCTATCTATCTATCTATCTATCTATCTATCTATCTATCTATCTATCTATCTATCTATCTATCTATCTATCTATCTATCTATCTATCTATCTATCTATCTGTCTATCTGTCTGTCTGTCTATCTGTCTATGTATCTATCTTTCTATCTGTCTTTCTATCTGTCTATCTTTCTATCTGTCTATCTGTCTATGTATCTATCTGTCTATGTATCTATCTGTCTATCTATCTGTCTATCTGTCTATCTATCTGTCTATGTATGTATCTATATATGTATCTATGTATGTATCTATCTATCTATGTATGTATCTATCTATCTATCTATCTATCTATCTATCTATCTATCTATCTATCTATCTATCTATCTATCTATCTATCTATCTATCTATCTATCTATGTATCTATCTATCTATCTATCTGTCTATCTATCTGTCTATCTGTCTATCTGTCTATGTGTCTATGTGTCTATGTGTCTATCTGTCTATCTGTCTATCTGTCTATCTGTCTATCTATCTATCTATCTATCTATCTATCTATCTATCTATCTATCTATCTATCTATCTATCTATCTATCTATCTATCTGTCTATCTATCTATCTGTCTATCTGTCTATCTGTCTATCTGTCTATGTGTCTATCTGTCTATGTGTCTATCTGTCTATGTGTCTATCTGTCTATGTGTCTATCTGTCTATCTGTCTATCTGTCTATCTGTCTATCTGTCTATGTATCTATCTATGTGTCTATCTGTCTATGTATCTATCTGTCTATCTGTCTATGTATCTATCTGTCTATCTGTCTATGTATCTATCTATGTATCTGTCTATGTATCTGTCTATGTATCTATCTGTCTATCTGTCTATGTATCTATCTGTCTATCTGTCTATGTATCTATCTGTCTATGTATCTATCTGTCTATCTGTCTATGTATCTATCTATGTATCTATCTGTCTATCTGTCTATGTGTCTATCTGTCTATGTGTCTATCTGTCTATGTGTCTATCTGTCTATGTGTCTATCTGTCTATGTGTCTATCTGTCTATCTGTCTATGTGTCTATCTGTCTATCTGTCTATCTGTCTATCTGTCTATCTGTCTATCTGTCTATGTGTCTATCTATCTATCTGTCTATGTATCTATCTATGTATCTATCTGTCTATCTGTCTATGTATCTATCTGTCTATCTGTCTATGTATCTATCTGTCTATCTGTCTATGTATCTGTCTATGTATCTGTCTGTCTATCTGTCTATGTATCTGTCTATGTATCTATCTGTCTATCTGTCTATGTATCTATCTGTCTATCTGTCTATGTATCTATCTGTCTATCTGTCTATGTATCTATCTGTCTATCTGTCTATGTATCTATCTATGTATCTATCTGTCTATCTGTCTATGTATCTGTCTATGTATCTATCTATGTATCTATCTATGTATCTATGTATGTATGTATGTATGTATGTAGGGGCCCTATTTTAACGATCTTAGCACATTGTCTATAGCGCACAGCGCAACGTCTAAATGGGCGTGTCCGAATCCACTTTTGCTAATTTAACGACGGGAAAAATCGTTTTTGCGCCGAGCGCATGGTCGAAAAGGGTTGGTCCTATTGTAATGGGAGTATTTTGGGCGTAACGTGCAGTAAACCAATGAGAGTCACAGCTCTCATTCCCTTTAAAAGCAAGTTGCGCTGGCGCTATGTCTAATCCCTATTTAGATGACGGACTTTGTAAACTGAAAAACTAAGCGGAGGT